>NW_007232940.1:280102-296185 GCF_000164805.1 Carlito syrichta | reverse complement strand
ATTTATTGTAGAGATGAGGTCTTGCCAAGTTGCCCAGGCGGGTCTCGAACCCGCGGGCTCAGGCAATCCACTCACCTCAGCCTCCCAAAGGTGTGGGATTATAGGCTGAGCCACCGAGCCTGGTTCAAAAATTTTTAAAGCTAGATAAAATGTTATTATAAAGTTCATTTTTAGTAATTTCCCCTGTTCTCTAAGCCATTCACACGCAAATTTTTCTCCCCAGCACCCCCAACTCATTTTCTTTGAGGTCTCATCTAGAAAGCACTTTCATAAAAAATCCTTCCTACCCCATGAGATTCCTGCTTTTATAGACCTTTTTACTTCTCTTTCATAGTACCTATTGCAGTCTAAACTATATGCTCATTTGTAATTATTCAATTAATGTCTCTCCCTTTCTCTCTACCAACCTCCTGTCACCAATTCTAACATCTATGCAATGTCTATTATAATCTCCAATGAGGGAAAGATTACATCTGACTTCTGTGCTTTGGCACATTGTAGAGTTTACTAAATATTGATTAATGAAATGTATACATAAAACTATTCTATAAAATAAATAGATGGTTTCAGGAGTCTTAGAGGATAAATAAAGGCAATATGAAATGTCTTATGAAGAAGAGCTGATAAGATAAAGTTAGGTGAATAGTCACATATGACTTTTCAAGGGCATCTTTATTTTTCAAAAAAATATTTTCTATCTGCAATGGTATCAGATTCTCCTAATATCTCCTCAAGTAGATGAGGTTAGGGATTTTTAACCTCATTTAACAGATGAAGGAACTGAAATGAAGAGAGTTAAAATGAATTTCTTAAATCCAAACAGTTAGTAGTAGAACAAGGACTGAAAGCCAAATCTCCCAACTTCTGATCCACACTGGCCATTGTCAGGTAGGATATGGTGAGCAATTTCTTGTGTCAGGGAGAAATTATTGATACCTTCGGGAAGATATAAACTAGAGCTGTCAGAGAACACACTATATGCAATGCCATCTAACACTGACAAACTTTTCAGAATGGCCAGAAGACAGAAATGGAAATAATTAAAGCTCTGGGAATTAAAAGCGAGAAAGATTCCAGAACAGTGGTGAAAGTCTGGAGGACAAAAGCTGAGAGATGAGCTACTAACAGCCTTCAAGTCCATCAATGTTTATTACATGGTGGGTGAGTAGCCAGCTGTTCTTCTGTTCTGAAGACTACCAAACAAACGGGAAATTGTTTGAAATTATACAAGGACACACACTCCATTCATGACATAGATGATCGGGTGAGCAAAGAAGTTGTTAGACTGCAGAATTCACTTCCGGTGTCTCATTCCCCAATGAGAGGACTCACCTAACAGGGTGTCCATTCTGATGGAAAGTCAATGGAAGAGTTTCAGCTAGCTCCTGCTGACAGCACTGCCCAATGTACAGATGGGCTGTGATGAACAAGAAACTCTCTGGGTAGAGAAATTAGATACTTCTATCTCTGCAATTTTTCCTGCTGACCACATATGTACTGCAGGCATTGATTCTTAGTTTTTTTTAGAAGAAATATTTTGGCTAAACACACATATAGAAAGCAAAGACAAATACACATCAATAATTTTGGTGATTTTTGACCAATTACTTCTTCAAGCAGGAGGTGTTTTAAATTTGAGAATAAAGAAAAACAAAACAAAAACAAAGGCCACCCCCTTGGGTCCCCTCCCACTGTGGGAGCTTTTCTGTCCTCTCAATAAATCCTACTTTCTAAAAATTAAAAATTAAAAAAATTTAAAAATAAAAAAACAAACTATAAAATCACTCCCAAATGACAATTAAAGATTATAGAAAGCAAAGTAAAACTTGAGTTTCTATCTTATCTTCAAATTAATGAACAATTCATTAAAGCATCTGTATAATGGCTCTAACTGTGGCTATTTCTCATGAGAGTCAATTATGCCAAAAGCATGTCACATATCATACCATAACCTATTTTTTTTAATGAGGAAATGGTGGTACGAAGTGGCCAACTAACTTGAAAGTTACTGTTTAAGAAATGAGAAGACCTGCCCCTCCAGCCCCAGTTCTGAGACCTAGCCTCAAATCCATTGACCTTGGATAATGACCCTTCAACTATAGATCTCTGAGTTTGCTTATCTGTAAGATAAGAAAATTGGGTTTGACAATTTCCAAGTCCTTTGTCAGTTCTAAAACAATTCTCTGATTCTCTGATTCTCTGACTCTAAGTCCCTAAAGAGTTATTAAATGTAAGCTAGGTATTGAAGGCTTTGTTAGTACCAACCTGAAAATTAGAGAATTTCCAGTAAACATTTGGAAAACAAAGTGTTCACTGGGATGCATCTCAGTATTAATTGAAACGCCTTAAGGCAGAGTTTTTAAAAAGTCTCTAAAATATTTACATATACTTAATAGAGATTAGCTAGGGAAAAATTGAAAAAAAAGATTTTACTGTACTTTGGTTCACAGCATTCTTCATCAATTAAATCTTATATGTTTAACATTTTGACTCAGGTTCTCAAATTAAAATGATTTGTATATAACTCCAGGTAACATTTAGTTAAAATTAATAGTTATTAAGGCTCTACTTGTAAGGGCAACTGTGCAGTATTTACACAGTGTATGTAGTCAGCACTGTAAGGCTTCTCAACAAGCACAGAGCAATTGAATTTTTCTTGTAGGAGGTTGGGACAACCCTTACAGAAAAAGTTTACAGAAACTTAGACTACAGTAGGCATTTTATAAACATGATCTCATTCCATCGTTTCAATCTCATGATAACAGCTTGTAGAAGCTTTTCTACTTTATAGATAATAAAATTGAGACAGAGAAAAGTCAAATTTGCCCTAGGTCACAGAGTCCAGTATTCAGCAAAAACAAAATTTAAACACTGGCATGTGGATTCTCTCTAATATACTGTATCAATTCTCTAGAGTGTATTACTCAAGAATGAGGCATTGGCCAGGCATGGTGGTTCATGCCTATTATCCCAGCACTTTGGGAGGTGAGGTGAAAGATTGCCTGAGTCTATGGGTTTGAGACCAGTCTGGCCAACTTGGTGAGATCTCATTTCTACAGTAAATTTTAAAAATTAGCCGGGAATAGTGGAGCATGCCTGTAGTTCCAGCTACTTGGAAGGCTGAGGCTGAAGGATCACCTAAGCCCAGCAGGTTGAGGCTGCAGTGACCATGAGCATGCCACTGCATTCCAGCCTGGGCGACAGGGAGAGAACTCCAACTCAAAAAAAAAAAAAAAAAAGAATGAATACGTCATTATTGGGCCTCCTTGTTAAATGTACAACATGTTCAAATAGAGAATCCCAAAGAAACCAACAAAATGCATCTCAAACATCAGCAGCAAAAATATTATTTCTCTCTCTTATCTTCAAACTCACCTATATAATTTGACAATTACAGATTTTTTGAGAGTATTTTATTATCAATTCCACTGCCAAGATAATGAACATAGAACTTGTTGTAAATGTAAAGCCCAAGCTACCCTGGCTTACTTTCAACTATAAAGTTCCATAACACATCTTAGTGTATATGTTGTAGATATTTGATGAATGCAAAATGAAATATTCCTTATGGTGATACGTGTGGCAGAAATATCACACCAAAGGTACAGATAGCAAAATCATTTTATAGAAACAAGACCAAGAATATTGAGATGGTCCACCTCACTTTCTTTCAGGGAGGTATGGACTTAAGCCATACCTTAAGTCCACACAGGATTCCATCCAAACCCAAAGTTTGGCAGAGTGAATTCAATGTAGCAGAACTTCTTCTACTACTGACTCAAACCTTTGCCTGATTATTACTGCTCATGTTAACACAAATTCCTTACCACTGCACCCTTTTAAATCTATTCCAGGCTTCAAGAACTACTTTTGTTCCCCTAAGTTCATCATGCTATCCTTGCCTCTGAGTCTTAGAAGACGCTATTCACTCAGTCCAGACAACTCTACGTTCCTTTCCCACCATCCACTTAACTCTCATCTCTCTTGCTTTAGGGGGTTCATATGTCAATGCTTTCTGGAAGCATTTCCTAATGTCCACCCCATCCACCATGTCCACGAGTGGTGCCTCTACTGTATGTTCCCAGAGCACTTCATCATCTCTATGTCATAGCACATATGCTTCTAAGTTATGTTACCTGCTACTTGTCTCAAGTATAAGCTCATGAGTGTAGAGTCTCAGTTGCTCACCATGGTGTCCATAGATCCTGGCTCAATGTTATAACTTTATAGGTTATCTACAGACACTTCTCAAGTGAATGAGAGTGAAGAGTGTGTGTTATTGTTGGAAATATCCAGATGCAAACACTATCTCTAAACAGACAAACCTTTGAAAGATAAATTTGTTAGAATTCAATGTATTGAAGATGAATAACTTTTCTTGCTCTCTTAAGTATTTAGAATATATCCATGTTTTGTATTAGTAGGAATGTTCCCAACAGTATATGTTTACTGCTTTTTATAAATAAAATTATTATACTTGTGTATGTTAATATGTATATGCATACATATGCTACATGTGTATTTTACATAGTATACATTATACATAACACATGAGTTTTAACCATAAAAATTATTTGTATCATGAGTATATGTGTATACATATATAAGAGGAACCCTCAAAACCCCAGAATGATCTTTTGGAGGGTAGGTCCTTTGTAGTACACTAGGAATTTGTTCCTCTGGATCAAACAGTCAACCAAAGTTTTTATCTGGAAGTTTTGAGATGGTTGAGTTATGACCTGCAGAAGAAATGCCCTGAGTTATGGAAAACAAGTGACTGGTTCTTACACCATGACAGTGACCCTGCCCACACCACACTGAGTGTTCAGCAGTTTTTGACCAGAAATGGCATGACCCCCATAGTCCACCCTCCCTATTCACCTGATCTCACTCCAAGTGACTTTATTTTTGTTTCCCCGGATGAAAAAAGTACTCAAAAAAACAAAAAAAAGTTTTGCTGATATGGAAGAGGTAAAACCAAAAATGGCAGAACCACTAAAAGGCATCAAAATTGATCAATTCAAAAACTGTTTCGAGCAGTGGAAAAAGTGTCCTCAAAAGGAAAGTACTTTGAAGATGATTAAAGTTTAAACATGTAAGAATAAATAGACAATTTTTTATAAATAAATTCCAGGGTTTTTTGGGGTCCTTCTCATATATATAGATATACACATAAATATCTAATCATCTACTGATCAAAAAGATAGAATATTATTGTATGTGTATTTAAAATAGCATTATATATTATTGCATATTATATCACTGTATTATTTTATATAATATTTTTACATATAATAGTATAAATTATAATGGTATACCACTTTCCTTGTCCTCTATGGAACAAATCTTACATCTGGACATTTCCTAATGTAGACATGGCTATGCAGAAAAGCAAGATTGGAAAGGCTGCTGGCAAATATATATTTATCAGAGTGTTTCTAATGTCCCCATCATTACTAAGATCTAATACCTTCCAAACTTTCAGATTAATGACTTTAGAATTTGGGGTGAATTTTCTTTTAATAATGCACACTTCAATCCTCGGTTAACAAGAGGTCATGTCAATAATTAATGGTTTCTGTAGCAGTTGAACACTGTATCATATTCTTGACAGATTTCTTAAATGTATGCTTTGTCTTCATAACTAAGTGTAAGTGGGTAAAAGAATAAGGAAGTGTGGCATGATGCATTTGGGCTCTACATTTTTAAACTGTTCTCTAAAGTGTTATTAGATATTATCTCCTTTGATAGGCACAACAATCCTGCAGGGAAATTGGAATGAGAGGAAGAGGAACAGGTAAGAAAAGTGAAAGACACTATGATGTATGTCCTGTAGAAGTGGAGAAAGCAAAGTATAGAAAAGTCACGTAGCTTACCTAAGAACATCCTCCCTATGAAAACAGGAACATTATCTGTCATTACTTTCTCACCACATGACCAGTAGCTTGGTCAATCTAGCTCAATAAATATTTACTGAATTAAACAATAAATATATGAATGAGTAAATGAATACCAAATTTTCTGCAGAAAGAAGAACTTACTCTAACTTCCTGACTTCCAGTATTATAAACTTACTAATATATGAAATATGTTGTTGTCCGGCTATTCTTTAACAAGATTTAAAATGATTGAAAGTAAAATAATTATACATATTCAAAACAGACAACTGATAATTTTATCCCAACTCCAAAAGGAAAAAAAAAAAAAAACTGATGAAAATTTTGTTTAAATTAGTTTCTTTAAATAATTTGCCCCTATTATTAATGTTCACTTCTAGGGATACACACACACTCACACACACATATACACACCCATATATACAAATATATTCCATGGGCAATAATATATATTTTGTGGACAATAATAATAATAAAGAATCAAGCTTTTTTGGTCATAATCTACTGGCACTCTGAAGGCACACAATAACAATGCCAACGATAGTAAACTATGTCATATAAATGCTGCCTTCACTGTGCAATGTGCTACTTAAATATTAGTGCAGCAATTATACAGCCTTACCTTACCAATGTAGTAGTGCATCCTAGATTGTAGTAAGCAGAACTAATGTACATTAGGAAGATCATTTTCTTACAGTAATTACTAGAATACTACATTATCCTTAAGAAAACTGCCATGTGCTTTCAATGAGGATAAGGAAAGACATCCATTTTCCATTTTGTCACAGTAAGATCTGAGCTGGCCTCTCTGGGGATTGAACTCCCACTGAGAAACATTCAACATTTCCCAAACATTGGAGAATTGGGTTAGTGCACCCAGGTCCAGCTCACTAGAAGTGGATTCAGCCCCACTGACATGCAGGATTTCTGAGGCATCACTAATTCAGAAACAATGAACACAAAGGGAAAAGCATCCAAAAAACCTATGCACACTTTTTAATCAATTTGACCTACGTCAATTTTTAATCAATTCTTTTCACTGGTGGAAGTAAAGCATGACCACCTGACAAAGCAAAAACCAAGTCAAGTAGGAGAGGGAAAGAAGCTTCTCTCTCTGATACAGAAATTTGCATCTGTGGCTAAAACTGCTCCTCCAAATGCTAAAATAGAAATAAAAGTATCTAAACATGTCACCCTACGAGAGTTTGGCAGCTGTGATCAAAGTATCTTGTAAGTAGGAGACTTGTTTAAATTTAGTTTTCACATAACCACTTAAAATGAGAAAGCAAAGAGCTCTCTTGAATCATATTATTGACCAGGAGGGAAAGACCCTTCCCAAGTACAATCCTCAAAGGTTGGTCACAAATGACAGGCCACTGCACTTCTGGAAATGATGGCCATTTCTCCACAGATAAGCCAATTAAGAGAGAGAGAGGGAAAGGCAGATGGCTTGTTGTTTTGAGGAACAGTAACATAAGACTACAATGAAAGTTCTAGGAAATTAGGAATGATGCTTCTCCAGTCTTGTACTCCATTGCTAAGCACAATACTGCTCAACAAATATTTGCTCAATGAATCAAACAACCGATTAGTTTAGAATTAACACAAATCAACCAGGTAAGAGAAGTATCTGAACCTGAGAAAACACAGTCTCTGCTGTTTTCCCCGCAGGCCTGAAGGCTCCTGCATTCTGGTTCCATCTAGGGAGCATGCCTTTCTCTCCTGGAAGAGCTTCCAAGAGATCAGAAAAGGAAAAATTGGGTGGCTGAGGTCTTGACACACAAAGGCCTACAATGAGTCAAATCCTGCTCTGGGAGCTTGACCTGCATCATCTCGGTTTATCCCCCCAACAGCTCTGCAAAGTAATTTTAGGAGCTTCATTTGACCAGTGAGAACACTGAGATTGGGACAGCTTAAGTCAGTTGCTCAAAACTTCACACTAATAAGAGGCACAGCAGAAATGTGAGCACAGGGTTCTGAAGCCCATTGCCACATTTTCTCCTTTACACTCCAGGTGTTTCAGCAACTAGACTGAAAAATCAACATGTGACAAAGGTTAGAAACCAAGACATAAAGAAAGAGAAAAAAAAAAAGCATAGCAAGAAATCTTAGCGGAGGAATGATGCAACATTGAAGTACAAAATAGCTGGCATCGACTTTCCTCATATCTAACAAGTTCCCACTGTCTCATTCTGGGTAAGATCTCAGTCAACAGAACAAAACATTTCCCAAGCACTGTATTTGGAGAGGAATTGACCTTCAGAGTCTTTATGTAGCATGCATTAAACAACCTAATAAATAATTCTTGCATCAACGACTGCTTGGTGATTCTTTTTTTTTCCTTTCAGTGGTCAGTTTTTAGGAAGGAAGTTTCAATCATATTTCCTTGGGTCTGTCCCATAGAAACGAGGACTCTCATAGTCATTCCATGTATGTATGTATGCCATTGTACTAGGATAGAAGGCAGGAGCACACCTAATTATATTGCTACTAATATGACCACTGCCATCAGGTAATATTATGACTACTATTATGTTCTGTTGTTACTGGATGCCCAACATTGTTCTAAGTACTGTCTGCATTATTTTCATTGAGCCTATGCAACAATCCAGTAAAATGGGTATTAGGTTTCTCCAGTAAAAATGATCAGGAAACTGGGAGCTCCAGC
The DNA here is from genome assembly GCF_000164805.1 of Carlito syrichta. Classification (NCBI taxonomy): domain Eukaryota; kingdom Metazoa; phylum Chordata; class Mammalia; order Primates; family Tarsiidae; genus Carlito; species Carlito syrichta. Next base: position 287,620 of record NW_007232940.1, on the reverse strand, counting down.
AGTTATATAACTTGCCTAGCAAGTTTACACCTCCACCCCAACCAAAAAAAAAAAAAAGTTGCGTTGGGATTTGAACTCAAGGCAGTTTGACACCAAGGTCCACCTTTTCAAGCACAGTTAAATGGAGGATGCCTGGCTTTGTGAGTGCTAATCATACCTTTTGACAAGCTGCATGTTCCCATTTTAAAAGAGTGACTGAAAGGCTTAATATAGCCCATTAATTTTATGCCCACTTGTATCAAAATGTCTGCAATTCCCTTTGCAGCTTTTCTGCTTTCACTTTAAACTCTTCCTCCCTTCACTGCTCTTGCCTTGTATGTGCTCACATGGAAATGAAGTCTAGAGGCTCCTTCTAGTCAAATCTTTCAATGTTCGAAGAGCCAATGAAAACACAGCCTCTACATTCAATTAAACAACATTTAATTCACACAGCACTTTCTTTCTGGAAAAATTCAAAAAGCCTTAAGTACTTTTAATCAAATTTTCTTGGTAACTAAAATATTGCTTATGTTTAATCATGATTCCTTTAGATGACAAATTAGTTTCATCTTCTAAAAATGAAATCTAAAAGATATTGACCCTACTCTAACCTCCCTTAAGAAACAAAACTAAAACAAACAAAGCCAAAAAATGAAAAAGAAAAAGGACAGACTCTGTGTACACTGCAATAAGAATTTTAAGGAAAAGCTATGCTCTATGTTACCCCATTATGGAAGCTGATAGGAATAATGATGGTATTTAAAAATTACTGATTATATACTAGATATTAGGTAAACACCAAGTGTCTTACACATAATATTTCTTCCTTCACCACTAAATCATAATGTCAGACACTGATTCACCACAGAAGTAGCTTTAACCCTGCAATGTATAGAGAAGATGACAAAGTAGACAGAGTAAATTTGCTGGATCAACAGAGAAGGAATAAGTCACTGACAAGTAATAATCCCCAGTCAGAAAATGTTACCAACTTCTTCCATGAGGCAGGATTAATGGTCAAAAATAAACTCACAATTTTAATAGTATGTTTAAAATTAGCCATACTCTGCTTGTTTCAGCTGCCCAATATATTCTGTTAATAGTTTAACTCATGAGCTAGCTCCATTTCACAGAAGTTGAAACTGGGGCTTGGAAAAGGTAAACAATTTGCCTGCATGAACACACAGCTCCTCGGGGCTAGAGATAGGATATGAACAAAGTTCCCAAGTCCAAGCCCTTGACCACTAAGCATAAAGGCTCTCAAGATTACTCATTACCTACCTATGAAGTCATTGGGCTATTGAAAAGTCAGCAAGTATCTAGAGGATAAAAGGAAGGAAACAATTTTTTTTTCCTAAACAGCACAGTAAAGGCATAATAGTTTCTTGAGTGTGACTAGAATGCTGTTCAGTGCCCTTAAGAGTAATTTTCTCAGTGGTAACCTAGGAGCTTAAAACAATCCATCAGACACTTATTCCTTCCTAAAGGGACTTCAGTTGTAAAAAGGTTGTCATTTGTGTTTGACAATTTCTCCTGAGGTTAAATAAAGAATTGAAGTTTCCAGGTAATGTGAACTGGAGATAAAATGTCCCAGCCCATTTAGATACTCAGGCCATGAGCAGTAATAAGCTGAGGATTAGAATCCCAGTCACTGCATTTCCAGGCAAAGGCTCTTTGTACTAATATTCTGGACATTTTCCTCTGTCCTGCTTAACAAGTCCATTCTGCCCCATCTACGTAATCCCTGTGTTATAGACAGTTGCCCGTTCAAGGCTCCTGAGCAGATTTAAAATGTTCTGAAGCTCTAGGAGTCCAGAGTTCTTTTGATCCTGCCTGGAAGATTCAGCAGAGAGACTTTAAAGTATACCAGTCAGATAGAACTATAGAAAAATACTGTTTTGTATCCTGGGGTGAAAGTATTCCAGGAGGTTGAGAGAGAAGTGGCCTGTGGGGAAGTCAATCTTACTTCTAGTAAAGTCGGCTTTTATGGTGGAAGTAAACATTCATGCATATTGAGCAGAGAAGGTGAGTGAGAAAAAACATTACTAATAAAACAAAAAAGTAATCATTTTTCAGGCGTGTAAACTGCAGCAGGCACAATGCTAGGCACAGTATACCTGTCTAATTAAAAACTTAAAATGACCTACTAGTAGGCACTACTCATTTCCTTTTTATAGAAAAGGGAAAGGAAAATGAGAGAACTTGAGTAAATACTTTTCTGAGGACACAAAGATAATAAGTGACACACTTTTAGATTTCCACCTCAAGTCAGTTAGATTTCAGAGCCCACATTGCTTGCAATGTGCCCTACCAGGGATGCAGCAGCAATCCAGAATGGGAGATGCAAGAGACAGTCGCACACAGAAAAAAAAAATGCCTAAAATATAAGAAAGAAGCCTACAGGGCAAGAGAGAATGCTGGCCAGGCTTTGCAGAAAGGGCCCCAGAGTTCTATGAGAAATGACAGTGACAAGACATCACCAAATGATGGTCATTTCAACACCCATCGAAGATAACAAAGAAAGTAAAGAAGAAAAGAATTCCTGTCGATCAACAGAGTTAGCAGAAGACCATCCTAGACTTCAAATGTTTACTAACTCCCTCCATGAAGGATTGCTGGCCAAAAAGAAACAAATTTATAAAGGTGTGTTTGAAACGGATAGTACTCTACCTAAGTTAGCAGCTTAATATAATTTCGTGTGTCTAAGTCATTTTATATAATCAATCTCTTGTTGTGGCAAGTTCCACTTAAAAACCTCCAGTGGTATTGATTGTATCAAAATTCAGGTCAGGGTAAAGCCTGAAGACTAAGAAAGTACCCAAACAGGGATCAGTGGGTCCTATCAATATCTTGGGCTGCACAGTAGAAAATAATGTGGGAAAGTCATGAAGCTTGAGTGTCTGAAACACACACACACACACACACACACACACACACACACACACACACACACACCCTCATATAGTCTGAACCCTGTTCAGACTTCTCATCCTGTCGTGTGCTCACAAGTGTCATGTATCAGTTTACCATTCTCTCTGACCTCTGTCTTTTTTTTTTAAGAAAGAAAAGTTTATTTAAAAGCAAATTATAGAAAGAGAAGAGAAGATTCACCTCCCCAAGGTGGGGGAGGGGGACCAAAGCCAGGAAGCATGGTGACAGCCATGGCTCAAACAGCACATGGCCCGACCTCTGTCTTTTTTAAAGACTTGTCCATCATTCGACCTTGTCTCTGTTCTGCTTCATATTCTTCAATGGTCCTCAGTAGTATGGCAGATGGGATTCAAATTCCCTCAGGTTTGCACATAAAAGTCTTTGTGATTTTCTTCATAACTATATCCTACCACTCTCCAGGAGTATCCATCAGTACGTACCTCCTCTCACTTAAATACTTACAGTTTTTTCACCTTACTGTATCCTTCCCTCCCTTTCTCCCCTCCTTCTTCTCCTCCTCACCTTCCATTGCACAAAGATTCAGCTGAAGAGTTCCTTTAACTTCCCAAGGAAGGGTCAGATGCTCCTAGGGCCTTACCATGGGTGCACATATTTTACCCTCATCCTAATTGTCACTTACCTGCTTATTCCTCTGTTAAACTGTGGCAGAAAATGAGTTGAATTGAGTTTAATATGGTCATTGATTAGCTGAATAAAACCATGAAGAATTCCTTTTAGCAATACAGAATGCTTCAGAATATGAGGTAAATTTTCACCAGTCTTCTAAAGAACACCTGACAGTGAGCCAAATCTGGAAGGTTCTCAAAGGCAAGAAAGCATGTAATCCCAGAAATTCTTAGAGATTCTAAGGAGATGAGACCTCTTCTCATCGACAGGGAGTGAAAGGACAAGTCACAATTTCTCAGACATTGCAGTTTACAAGCACTTTCACAGCTGTGATGGCATTTCCTACTTTGATGAATGGTGGCCGATGGAGATTAACAATGACTAAACTCTTTCTGGTACTTTTCACATGTTATATCACCTAACAGCCTGATGAGGTAAGCAGCATCCTCATTTAGAATGCAAAGTCACAAGCCACACAAGAAGTGAGTACTGGTCATGATTCCAACTCTGGTATGATGATGGGAAAATGTAAGATCATTACCCCATAGAGTAGTTTCTGCAGATGAGAAAAATTCCTCTATCCGTTAGTCTTACCAGCATTCAATCAAAAAGGACTGCCGATCAGAATTGAATTAGGATCCCACATGGGGCAAATTAACTGATTCTTATTTCCTGTGCCAGTCAGTTCTGATCAAAGTCTAAAGATCAACTCACGGGGACCAAAGGGCAGTAGGCTTTGAATTCCCTCTCCACTCCATATTTACCCATGCTCTTCTCTCCCAGCTCCGCCTTGGTTCTCCTGAAAACACTTCCCAATGTGTGTTTCTACAAAAAAAAAGAAAGCCTAGACACAGGAAACCTACAAAGATCTAGTCCAGAGGTCAACAAAACCTTACTGCAAAGGACCAAAGAGTCAGTATTTTTAGCCTTACGATCACAACTACTTAACAATGCCATTGAAACATAAATGCAGCCATTGACAGGACACAAATGAATGGTCATGGCTGTATTCAAATAAAACTTTATTTACAAAACAAATGGCCAATCATATTTGGTCATGATTTATAGTTTGCAAACCCATGGTCTAGGCTGAAGGTGGTAATTAAATTTCATTTAATTTGCCAGCTTCAATCAATGAATAGTTGGCTTCCTGCAACTTGGTGTTCATAAAGACTATACGGCTAGCTATGGGCTCAGTAGGAAAGATGCTATGATCAATTAGTGATGTCTGTTATAGGTATTAGAGGATCATGGTGGTATTTGTGCCATATTTTTGCCATCTTCTGGTTAAGCATTGGATGTGCAAATTAATTTATAAAAGACTATGAAACAATGTAGAGTTTTCAAGTAGCCTGAGACTCACCAAAGCTGAACAATCACCAACCTACCACTCTGACATGGCCCCTTTCCCTAGTAAGTTTCATATCTCTTCTATTTTGAATGGGTCACAAATCAGGAACACATAATTTGGAAAAAGAGAAAGTCAAAAAGTCTTCTTAAATCTGAAAGTAAATCACACATTAAGAAGTTGGATCAGGCAAAAATCCTTTTTTATGTAAGGTTTGTATGTCAGATTACCTAGGATTAAGAAGCATCCTGCTCTCTCTATAGCAAAAGTAACTGTAGCAGGTAAGAATTGTTTTTCTTTTTTAAACAGACTGACCATTAATAACTGCCAAGAAAGCCCTTTCTACAAGCAATGTTGTAGTAGGCAATAGAGATAGTTCAAGAAGCGTATTTTGAGTTAATATTGAACTTGCAAGTAAATACATAAAGCTTCAGTGCCATAATGCTAATTTAAAAGGGACATTTCTCTTGATAGTTCCCTGGAGTATTACAAGTCTCTATGATATTCTTCTGCCATAATGTAAGATTCATTAAAGAACTGAAGCCATAATTGTCTACATCACTAAATACGAGTCAACTGGATAAACTGTCCAAATGAATTGGCTAGTACAACCTCAGCCCTTAGTGCAAAGTTCTCCACCTGACCCTAAACAGGTGGACAGAAAACCCAAGGCTGAATTTTAGTTGTGAGAATATTAGAAAAGGAATTCAAAGGGAGTTTTCAAAGCATGATAATTTTTATAAAAATAAGACAATTTCTACTTCACAATTTTATCCCCTTAGAATAGAAAATTATTAAATAGATAAAATTATACATACATGTAAAACACACACGTATATTTTTAAGATTTATGTAATGTTTATGTATACTGCTTATTATGATCAATATTATCTTTCTCATTATATCAACAATGAGATATTTAACTAGAAAAGTATCTATCATTTTATGTCAGATATACGGAATTTTTCTTTCTTTTTAGCAGTCATGTCCCTACAATTTTCTCTTTGTATAGTGACAGGGAAAAGACATAAAGTAGCAAAGAGAGAGTAAAGTGAGAACTATGCAAAATGATATCTATGGAATTAATCAGTGGAAGGTCATGTGATGACAGGGAACTTAGAATAACACAACTTTTACACTAAACTCAGACTGAGTTTACTGACAACAATTTTGGAAGAGTAAGAAAATGCAAAGTACATGGGCCAGATATAGATATAATTGTGTCTAAGATTTCTGTGCATTATCATTCATAAAATATGTATGCCTTTATTGACTTCCTAGGGAGAACAAGAAGTTGCTTCCCTTTAGAATATAAAAAGTCAGGGAAAACTTGAGTCAATAGCTCTCATACTAAACGCTGTGATAGCATGGTGAGTGGCCTATATTTGAATGTTTTGATCTCCCTTCATTGTTGTCAAGTTTGAGGACTATTTCAATGATTAAAATTCCAAATGGGATACTGTGACTAAAATCAGAAATATAGATGCTTGATTTATTATGTATCATGCACATTGAGATCAACCTACAAACACATATTTATTTATTACAACAAAAAGCGGAATCTATGATAACAGGGAACTTGAGATTCTTTTACCCATGTTTTATTTGGACTGATTACAGACAACATAAAAACAGCATATGTAGTACTTCCAGCAAGTATATATCTACAGGAATACCAAAGGGCCTCTTCCTGAGTGTCTATATAAGCCATGGTATTCCCTACCCTCTTCTGTGGAAGTTATCGCTGTATTAGACGTTGTTGAACATATTTGATATGAAAGCATTGTCTGTTTGCTACCAGTATCTAACGAGTCTCTCCCCTAGAGTTGCCAGCAAGGTGCTGATTAATTAACTGAAGTAGTGAAGCTGAATCGTACAACAGCTGTTTGGAGAATTGTCATTAACTTGGTCTCCTTTCCTGTCTATTAGCTTTCTTGCAGCGATCCCACTAAAATGCAAATCTGAAAAATTCAACATTAGATTCTACCTTAACCTCTGTGCCCTCTTTGATGCAAGAAAAAAAAAGATATGAATGGTCTGGGTTGATTTGTTTGTTTTTTTTTAAGGGAAACAGGATGGTGAAACAAGAATGGAGAGAAGAGAAGCCAAAAGGAGTTAAAGAAGGGACATCAGGAACTTCCCAGAAGTCACAGTTTGTCTTGTCATTTGTCATTGGCAAGTGACAACAGGCCAACCCTTGGGGCTGAATGTCAAAATGAGAATTGCAGATACCCTAAGCTTATTGAACTGTTGGCTATCTGACCATCTTTTCCCGGGACGTCCCTGCTCTGGAAAGGAAAGGCACTCTGGAATGGGGAGAGAGTCTGCTTGCTGAAGGGAGCAGCATGGAGGGGCAGATGCAGTCGCTCCTCTGGAATGATGGCAGTTGGCGAAGGACTCCAACCTGTGGACCTCAGCTGCCCCAAGAACAAGGATGATTATTCAGAGGAGCAGAATTTATATTAAGTGGCAGATTGGAGGGAGGGTCGAGCTGATGAGACACAGGCACATCATTAAAATGCTCTGGGGTGAGGTGCGGTGACTCAGACCAAATGAAAATGATGGGATTTTTAAAACTTCCTTCCTTCCTTCCTTCCTTCCTTCCTTCCTTCCTTCCTTCCTTCCTTCCTTCC